>NC_091062.1:85068341-85114341 GCF_000393655.2 Nicotiana sylvestris | reverse complement strand
TCCTCGGGCTTAATATACCCAAGATGGCTCATGGCAAAGAAACCAATGCCAAATAGAGGGAGGTGTTGCCCGTGCACCGTAGATAGGAGGAACGCCCCGAGATGCAATCTACCTTGCAACGATCAGAGAATGGCCCGAGGACAAGATCCTTGATAAATCGTTAACAAAGCCAGATTCAATGGGGATGCATGGCCGGCAAGGGCGCCTCTCCCAACATAGTAAAATTTCAACATCGCTATACCAAACATCGTGTTCACCATAAGCTAAACTAGGGACGTCAAATGGCTCAGACCAATTCAGCAGAATCCCACTCAGGGGAATCACAGCTTGGTGTGTGATTTGTATAATGCGCACGACCACGGAGCCAAAAATGGCCACCAGCTTAGGAGAAAAACAGTCGTGCTACTCAATAAAAATCATTTCCGAGCTGTTGAGCGATCAGGCTCGAGTTCAGCTCCAAGTAGGAAGGCGGCCAGGACGAGCGAAGCAAATGAGCCGCGACGTATTTCCACGATAGTGGAGGAGCAGCGACACCCTCCAAGGACTCGTAAAAGGGAGAGTAAAAATGCTCGTCACCGGGGAAAAGTGGATCGGGGGATACCTTCCCAAGGACGCCCTCACATTTAGCAAAAAAGACACTAAGACCTTGTTTCGGACCCACACTGACGCACTAGTAACCTTCTTCCTCACTCGATCCATTTTAAATAAAACATGTGCTCATGAGTTCAGGTAGCTCGATCAATGCTGTCGGGCCGAGGATGATAGAGTTGTTCGGACCGCCATGTCAAAACAACAACCACCTCTCGAATCCATTGGAAAATTCCAAATGGCGATTGCTACGACAAGGAGAAAGACCATTCTCCCAGTACGGCATAACTAGCCCAGACTAGTACGCCGAGTTCCATATCATCAAAGAAGGCGCAAGACACAGACGCCTTATTCAGACGGTCGCGGACACACCGCATGAAAACGGTACCCTCCCTTTTTCTCTAAAGAATGAAACCTCCAATGAAAGACGGGATCGAAACCATCTGCGGGGAACGACACGCAGCAAGGGGAAAGTCTGCATAACATAACGCATCGCTGGCACCAATATCTCCGCTCTCGAAAGAGCCAAAGGGTAAGCGAACCACATCTTTGACCAAGCCCGATTAAAAACAGCGGAGGGCTGTACTAAAATCCTCACCTCGGAACATCTCCTGCACATCCCGCGGTAAAGAAAAATAAACTCCCTCCTTCGTTATTTTTCACTAACCTGTATGCAGATACCCAGCCAGGGCATTCGGAAGTGCTAACTCTACCCGAAGATCCGAAGGCCTTGACGGATCCCGTCGCACTCTTTCGGCCGTACTTCTGCCCCGAAGAGGTTCTCGCTAGCAAGTTTCTTAGCGGAGCAACGTACCCCCTAAGGAGGATCCGACAAGATCGCAGGCCTTCTTTTGCAATCAAACGATGAGGGGCACCCCCCCTGAAGGCGTCGTCCACTCGGTAGGGCCGGGGAACGACAGACTGAGTTTCAATAGAGAATCATGTACCGGACCAAAATGGTCCAAGGAGCCACGCCCGCACGAGCCGAGATCACAACAACGAAATGACATGTATTTACGCCAAGCAATAAAAGAGTATCTTTCAGCATCTCGTACTCCAAAGAAGGAAATTTCAGCATGCTCACGGCAGGGTTCCCTCCACTGAATGCATCCCGAAATACTCGGAGACTTAGCGTCAACAATTTGGCACCCGCATGACCCCAGGGTCGGAGCTCCGGGCTCATAATTCCCCAACAAGGCAACTCCAAGCTCACAAATAACGGCCTTCGAGCCTAAGCAAACTCGATGACTCGGAGACTATCATCAATCGCTATACACTAGAAAACCCGAGGTTGTACAACCCCGAGTGGGCAGACTCGGTCTAGTTTTACATAGCAACAAAACTATAAGACCTCAACAGGCATGACAAACTGTAAGATCTCAACAGGCATGTAAAATTGTAAAACCTCAACATGCATGACAAATTGTAAGACCTCAACAAGCATGAAAAACTATAAGACCTCAACAGGTATGAAAATTTTTTAAGACCTTACTACAGGCATAAAACTCAATCCGGAAGTTTAGGCTATACGCCGCATTTGTAAGAATCCTAAAAGGGCATACCCTCGGTGTAGACGCCTAAACTATCACTCGGGAACAAAAATACCTTCGGCCAAACACATATGACTATGGTCAAAATGGATGCACTAGCCAAATTAACGCGACTCGGGGACGCCCGACCGTCGCTAACAAAATCGCAGGTCATTACTTCGAATCTACTTCGAAAAGAACCGGTTAAAATAGGCTTCCCTCAACAGGCAAACGAGCTTCGACCATGTCAGCTCCAAATCACAAGGCTTCGAGCTACTCAGCCTATGAGCTAAACCTTTCGAGGTGCTCGAACATCACTGCTAACGACTTGAAATCGAGGTTCTTCTCGAATCGACGACAGGTCAGGAAAAATTATTTCAAAAAGACCTTAACGAGAGGAAATAAAGCCTACAATATGCCCACGGGCAAAAGTGTAAGAGCCATTGTCACCAGCCAAACGAGCCTCCAGGCCGCACACTAAAAGGTCGCAACGACCAAACAGCGTAAGAGCCACTGTCGCCAGCTTGAAAATTGAAAACTTGAGGATTAAAATGAGCTCTAGTCGTAACCCGATTCGGAGATCGGATCCTAAATAGTTAACTAAAATATGCCTAAGGGCACATCGTAAGTGCTATTGTTGCCAGCCAAACAAGCCTCAGGGCCACACACTTAAAAGGTCGCTACAACCCGAGGCATATAAAAGCCATTTTCATCCGCCCATGTAGGCACAAAAAACTTGAGGGTCAATTAAGCTCGAATCGCAGCGCGACTCGGAGACTGATCCAAAAATAGTTAAAATACAAATGCCCAATGGCAAGGAATAAGAACCATCATCATCCGCCTGTGCAGGCACAGGAGATTGAAGGTTAGGTAAGCTCGAGTCAAAGCCTGACTCGGAGACTAAACCCAAAACAACTGGGCAAAGCACGAAAGCTCTAACGCCTACTCGTGTCAAAAATCGCACTTGAACAAGCATGAAAGAGACTCTGGGCCTGTCTAAAGGGCTCCGGATCCACAGGGCTTCTGCCAAACACCGAAACCAGCCCTCCTGGTCAAAAGCAATGTAGAAAGAGATACAAAAGAGATAAAGCTTCAAGTTTTCTTTTATCTACATACGCAAAAGGTGCGCTCTCCATCTACAAATGTGCTCTATAAATGTCAAATACAAAATGGAAAATGGCGAAATCTACGCTCCGCTCCAGAAGGTTACGGCCTACCAGCCCCAGTTTCGCTCTCCATGACATCGGGAAGAAGTGACCGAGCACCACGTTCATCTGCCCTTGCATGTGCTAACTCCTTCGAGAGACCGAAACCTCTGGCGCCGATCTCTTCAGGCACCTCTTCTCGGGATCTATAACGAACGTATTTGTCGATCTTTTTCTCACGATCAAGGGCCCGTTGTAGCTCAGCTCGGACATTAGTGACGTCCTTCAAATGGATCACTATTTCCTCATCAACCTTGGTCCGACGCAATGCTACTTCAGTCCGAGCGTCAATTTTTTCAACCCAGACCTTTGAGGGATCAGACTCCAGCTTCGCGATCATATCCACTCGAACCGAAGGTTGAGCCTGCACCTCAGCCCTCAGTCAACCATAAGCATTCCTAACTTAGTCGGCTTCGCCCCTAAGGTACTCCTGAGCCTTCATTTTTTTTCTGCAACTCAAAAAATAAGCAGAAGCCTAACCTCAAAGGTTAAAAGAGAGACGCTTACTATGAGAGGTCACCTGCCCCATCAAATAGCTCTCGTAATTCAAGCTCTGGTACGCCCCATATCGCTAGTTCATCAACCCAACCTCCTTCTCCACGCTAAGGAGCCTAAGGGACTTACCCTCATCCAGAGCTCTCCGAGGTCTAGCCCCATGGCGGAGCAGCTCAAACCTGAGCATATCAAAGTCCTACAGAAGGAAAACTTGATAAGGAAGGAAATACATGAGATGCGGAAGAACTGTGCCGAAGATCAACGCGAAGTAAAGTCGGTGGACTTCCACGAAGGCTGAAGCACATCCCTGCTAGCCTAGCCTCCTCGACCTTGGAAAGAACCGATCTCGGTTGAAGCATGATCACTCGGAGGAACCACCGCTCCGGAATCAAAAACTTCGAGAATAGCAGGCTCGAATGATGTTCTCTCACCGGAGACATGGACCCATTTAGCCCCGCTAAAAGCTCCATGCACTACGAGTGCATATCCCATTTATCGCCATCGTCTCCTGGCTCGAAAGCCTACAACTCCTTCCCCTCTCTGAAGGAGTACAGCCTCGCCCCTGGGGGACCATCCGATACTAACAATGCATGTATAAACACAACAGAAGAAGGAAGACGCAGCTACTAAGTTCGCTCTCACCATAGGCACAAGGCCCGCCGCCTAAAGAATATTGCTCCATTCTCCAAGAAAATACGGGTTCCTAATGTATAATACCAGCAGTTAGCACCTGAGCAGAGCGATTTGTCCATGCCCGGTCTTTGTCGTCCCCGGCAATAGCGATTGAGGTTGTGATCAACCGGCACCATGGAGTCTGCAAACCCCGATGACCCCGAAAACTGGAGGGGGAGATTCCCCCTGTTAGATTAATCCCGTCATTGCATACTAGTTACAAAGTTGAAAGACTAAAGGGCGGAAAGACATACAGGCATGTTGATACCAGAAACATGGCGCGGAAAATGGCAACTGCGTGAGACAGGATAACCCCTGGGAGGGCAAAAATAGCCTCATGTCATACATTAGAAGAGCGGCGACGATTCAAAGCCGACCGAAGACGCTAACCAATAGTGCCATCTCCAGCCTCGAGGCGATACCCGATCTTGAAGACCTCCGTCATAGTAAGGCGGCCCTCCAGAGAGCCAACAACGCCTTCACAATCACAAGGGTGGCACGCAACTTCCAAGATCTCTGCCAAGGGAAACCAGTCTATCAAGAAATAAGCGTTTTTGAATGTCACCCATACGAACCGGGCTCCAGGTGCTATCTAGGATGGTGCAAGTGCGAGCGAACCTCCGCTCAGGGGATGCTTTCAGGAAATCACCAACATCCCGCATCCACGGGTCCCCAAGCAAATTTCCTCTCAAAGGTCATTATGAGGCCCAAAAACATTATCCTCGCTTCCACGCGAAGTTAGGGTCTCGACGCCCCGAGGTTATTGGCTTTATTCGGGTTCGGTCCGAGGAATCGCGAAAGGCCCCGCACGAAGCCGTTTCTATCAACAGAAGGCCGGAAGGAATACTCACATCCGGGTTCAATATTAGCAACGACAACATAGGATCGTGCATTCAGAGTTGTCGCAAATATAAAGAAATATAGCAAGTATCAAAGGCAGGAGTCAAGGAAATATCTTTGTATTCATAAAATGTTCGCTTACAACGGCCCTCGGGGGGTCCTTACATATGATTACAAAAGCCCGCAAGGGGATCATTACACAGAAATAAAGAAGTTCAAGGGTATGCATACAACAAGAGTCTGAGAAACTAGCCTATTCTCAAAGTGCGGCATCTCCGGTATCTTCTCCTCAGGCGTATGACCTCAAAGAGAATATCTTCCAAGTCCAATCCCCTCGGGGACCACATCTCGATCCTCCCGAAATGGCATATTCAAAAGGAAGGATATAAAAGATGAAAGCGAAAGAGAAGAGCAAAATGACGAAGGAGAAGCCAAAAGAAGACAAGAAGTGGCTGGGTGAAAAATTTGGATAGTCTCCGCTAGTACTACCATTGTAAAGCCACTTCTTGAGACGTTGCCTCGGCCCGGGAGGCAACAGCCAGTAGAGGCTGTCACCACACCACCAGGAATCTAAAGGGGGTGTAACACGCCAAGCCGAGGAAGGAGGGTGAGCAGCGATGTATAATCCGAGACCCCTCTTGAGCAGCGGTGCATAATCTAAGTATCTCCCCGGGGCAGAGAAAATCGGTCCTCTACTTCATCGCCCCGAGCCAACGGAGATAGCAACAACAACAACAACAACAATAGCATCACAGCAGCACAACTTCATCCAACCGAAGAAAGATCGAGAGTTGGGTCATAGCGCACATGACGTTGACATGAGACCTTGAGGCCGTGGGCCTCAAACATGGCGAGATGGCAAAGACTAAAAATAGCAAGAAAGGAGGAAAGGATGGGTATCAAAGAATGCTTGGATGAAAAACTGATCATAAGAAGCCCCATTTATAGGGGGAAAAGTAACCAACGACGCCATTATCACCATCGAAAAGCGTAACAGCAGGCAAAATCAATGCGTTCATGGAAGCCGAATCGACGGCAATATTGTGACCCCGGAGAACGAGGAGTCACGACAACTAGCATAAAAATAGATCACGTATTTTTAGAGTTACATTTACAAATTTAATTGTTGTTACCATTTTCACGGTAAACACACTTGTTTGAAATAGCATAATACTTATAATCCCAAAATAATCTCATTCCCGAACTTACATCGATTAGCTTACCACGAAACTTTAACATACGAAAATGTGGGATGTAACATCTCATTTCCGAGTTTTCATCAATTTACTTATGGCGTACTTTTCACATATGAAAACATGAGGTGTAACATAATAATTTATTAGATAAAAATAATTTCCGGAGAAATGCAACTCGGTAACGATAACTTAATATTCGGAGTATTAGAATATGGACATATGCTTGTTAGTATGTCAGTTCTACTTTTTATGCCTTTATAATGTAAAAGTTCCCTTACTTAGTAAAAACAATATTGTAAGCTAAAGGCGAAATACATATATTACCCCCTAAACTATGGACCAAATCTCTGATACACACTTTTTGCAAACGAAAATAACTTTACATACTCAACCTTTACAGACTGTTCCAAATACACAACACTTTTTTCTTGACCCGTTTTTCAAAATATGTGTAATGTCACGCTCCAATGAGATAGTGACACGTGTCATTAACATATTAAAAAAAGAAAAAACTTTAAATTATAATTAAACCCATCTTCTTCATCAAATATACCACCATGGTTGCCATCTCTTCGACTCATATTCAGATTTCTCTACATCTGCTAGTTCTATTTTCACCTCCTTTTCTCCATTATCTTTCTTACCTTCTTCTTCTTCGTTATTTTCTTTTCGAGCAGGTGATTCCCAAAATTGATTATCAAGATCCGTCATTTTCATAGGATTAGATCAACATCTCATTATAAGCAAACCATTTTTAGGCAGAATGAAAATGCTTACTTTGGCTTTCTCCTCTTCCGCTACTTTTAATTCCTTCATTTCAACAGTATTCTCAATATCCCAAAAAAAATCTCAAAATAATTTGGACAAACCCAGAAAATCCCTCTCCACCTTTAAAATTCCAAAGACCATCAAGCTTCATTATTCATTAATAAACTCTTCTTAATTTTTAGGGAGGAGTTTTGGGAAAACAAACAGGGATCTAGGGACGATGGAAAAAAAAAACAGGAGAGGTCTTCTGATTGTTGAGAAAGAACAAAACAAAGTAAAAGAAACGAAATAAAAGAAAGAAAAGAAAAAAGAAAAATCATTTTAAACTGTTGGATAAATTTTATTTGATCTGAATCATTCAAGTAAAAGTCAGATAAGTTTTTTTGTTTCTTCACGCGCCTCATTTTTGTTGGTAAACCACGCACTGGCCATGTAGGCATAGTAGTGTGTATTAGGTACGGTCTGTAAAGGTTGAATGTGTAAAGTTATTTTCGTTTGCAAAAAGTGTGTAACAAGGATTTGGTCCATAGTTCGGGGGTAACCTATGTATTTCGCCTAAGCTAAATGTATGGATTGATGCTTATACCTTTATTTTACTTATCTATGCTATATTTTGTATTTTCATCCGTTTCTTGTTTCAATAAATCTAATTTTTTAATGCTCATATATCGCAAAAAATATCTTTCGCGATCACGCAAAGCGCGAATTTATTCACTAGTATCTAGAATATTCTGGAGTATATGACTTCAACAAATTAACTTTTATTTTAAGTGACATTTCAGAAAAATAACAAAGAAGAGTCAGCTCCATTTCAGTACTTTCAATTTCCAAACCTACCGCCCACCAGAGAAGGAAACAAATGTAATGAATGTGGAAAGAAAGAAATGGACTTGGACATTTCCTTTAAAGATTGATTATGGAATCTTGACAAAAATAAAGTTGGAAACTTTTTTTGGTTCCACAAGAAAGAGGAAGACTAGGAAAATGTTCGAGGCCCTCTGTCCAAGTTGAACTGCTTGTTGACCGGTTACTCTTACGCCAATCATACGTTGGAAATGTGGAGAAATCCTGATGCAAAGCTTTTGTGGCACACAACTTGTCTCTTACAAGCCAAAGGAGAAGAAGCGGGACAACTTTGAAGTCTCAAATGTCATCTTAAATCGTAATACTTTATGTTTCTGGCATAATTTAGTTTCAAACCTGACAACTAGATCTACTGTTTTGTGGATGCTTTTAAATGCTGGTAGACAGTGGCGGATCCACCTTGGCCCAAGCCTTGTGACAGCGCTTGGGCGGAAGATTTTATTAAAAATATATATATATAATAAAAATCCAAAAGAAATACAACAGTAAAATCTAATAAAGTGACACTTCTTTTTGTGAATTGCTGGGTAGCTCATTTGGTCCAGAGGTTCATTTTTCTAGTATGGGTTACAAGTTCGAAGCTGGGCAGCTTCGTTATCTGTTATAGCTCTTTTTGAGCTTCATCTACAAATGAATTTGGGGTCAGGTATGAATTATCTGGTAGAACATCTATTCTCCCTATAATGTGAAAATGTGTTACTGATAATTTTGAAAAATTAAAAGATGTCACATAAACGTGAAGAAAAAGTTTTTAATGGATGAAGTGGAAAACGTTGGGTTTGTTACCACCAAAGGATATAGTTTGTTGACTTTAGCATAAAACATTCTCTTTGACCAACCAAGGTAATAACGATTTCTTTTTTTTCTTTTTATAGCAATTCTTCTCAGCCGTGTGTAGCAAAACAACCATGGAAAGCAAAAATAAATATTCTCTCACTTTCCTCAAACTTGTATTGTTCTTGTGCTTTTCTTTCGAAGCTAAGACAAACACTACGAACCAAAAATTGTCCCTTGGGGATACGCTTGATGTAGAGAAATCCATTACTATTGGCGTAACTGTGGTATCTTCCGGTGGAATATTTGAGATGGGCTTCTTCAAACTTGGTAATCTATCAAATTATTACATCGGTATATGGTATAAGCAAATAACCCCACAAACCATAGTTTGGGTAGCAAATAGGGAGACTCCTCTTTCGCTTTCTGAGATGGGATCAGCAGAGCTCAAAATTATGCAGGATAACTTGGTGCTTCTCAGTGGGAATAAACTCTCAATTTGGACAACAAATATTAACTCCAGTACGAATAAACCTGTGGTTGCGATTCTTCGTGATGATGGGAATTTGATTTTGAACCATGGGTCCAATTCACTGTGGCAAAGTTTTGATCATCCAAGCCATACATTTTTGCCTGGTTCTAAACTTGGCTACAACAAAAAAACTAAAACACAACAAACTCTTACTTCTTGGACCAACTCTGAAGATCCTAGCCCAGGGCTCTTTTCCCTTGAGATAAAACCTAACGGTGAGTCCATTGTTAGGTGGAACAAGACTGTACAGTATTGGTCAAGCGGACCTTGGAATGGACACGGCTGGGGCACAATACCTCTAAAATCAAACCCCATGTTCAATTTCACGTTTATAAATAACATGAATGAGGTATATTTTTCATATTATATTTTTAATCCTTCGGTTATGTCAAGATTCATAATAGATGTCACGGGGGAAATTAAGCAGCTGACGTGGTTGAATAGTACCAAACGGTGGAATACGTTTTTCGCTCAACCAGCACAATCATGTGATGTTTACGGTTATTGTGGTGCATATGGTGCATGCAATGACAGCTCAAGTATTGCCTTGTGTGATTGTTTGCCTGGTTTCACTCCTAGATCAAAGAAAGATTGGGATTTGAACAGTTTCTCTGGTGGTTGTGAGAGAAAAACAAGTTTGACTTGTGGTAATGCTAGTGCATCTATTTTGGAGGAAGACAAGTACTGGATGCATTCTCATATGAGATTACCGATTGATAACAATATTTTAGCCATTGGCAGTGCAACAGAATGCGAATACACTTGTTTGAATAATTGCTCTTGTAATGCTTATGCTTTTGATGACAACAAATGTCTGGCTTGGGATGGAGACCTCTTCAACTTGCAACAACTCTCCGAAAATGATGCAAGTGGAATAACAATTTATGTAAAACTAGCTGCTTCTGAATTTTCAGCTCCCAAAGGTATTTAAAGATTATATATTCATCCTCTTGGGATTTACTTATTATTTTATTCTATATGACAATTAATCATTCCTTTTAGCACGTTATCAGAAAAAAAGCATTTTTTTCTATATTTGAAAAAAACTATTAACACTAAACTCCCAAATTTCAATGACATGCTCATATTGTCATCAAAATGTAAAAATATATTTTACATCACAAATTCTATGGGTACTTTGGTAAGTTTCGAGTCTGCCCTTATTTTACATCCAGTTTCCGTTCTTTCGTGGAATAGAGAGAGTACTATTTGGTGATTCTATATGTTAGTACTATTTGGTGATTCTATATGTTACTTACTTATTTAGTATTAATTTAAAGCGATCATATCTCTATTATTGCTACAACAGTTGCATACCAAACACATAAATCAAGAAGGCTAAAAGTTGCTCTTCCTACTACAATTGCCACTACTCTTTTCCTATGCAGCCTTATCTTCCTATTCTATAAAACAAGGAGAGCAAGAAGTAAAGGTAAATGTAAATTCTCTTCTTGATGAATTATAACTTCATTTTACTAGGCCTTAAATATTATACATTTTACCTTTATTATTTTTGTCAAGGAAATCCACATCTACACAACTGGTTGAACACTGAAAAGGGAGAAAATGACTTAATAGATGAAGAGGATGAGAAAGGCACCGATGTTCCATTTTTTAGTTTGGAAAGCATTCTAGCGGCAACAGATAACTTCTCAGAAGAAAATAAGTTGGGACGTGGTGGTTTTGGCCTTGTTTATAAGGTTCCCGCACTGTACCATTTTCTGTTAGTTAAACCTTGTATTTTGGGAGTAATGTATATGTTTAAAAGTAACATAATTTACTGAAAATATGTTCAGGGAAAATTTCAGGGAGGACGAGAAATTGCAGTCAAAAGGTTATCCGCCCAGTCAGGTCAAGGAATTAATGAATTCAAGAATGAAGTAATATTAATTGCAAGACTACAACATCGAAATCTCGTTAGACTTATGGGTTACTGCGTCCAAGGAAATGAAAAGATCTTGCTCTATGAATATATGCCAAATAAAAGCTTAGACACATTCATATTTGGTTAGTACTCTTCGCATAAGATTAATTTTCAAAATATCTAAATATAAGATAAACTATTATTTCTTTTTGTTATTGATTATTACGAATTTTTTGTATGATACCTACACAAGATGAAAGAAATCACACGTTAATAGATTGGAAGAAGCGATTTGATATCATCTCGGGTATTGCTCGAGGAATTCTTTATTTGCACCATGATTCAAGGTTGAGAATCATTCACAGAGATTTAAAAACAAGTAACATATTACTTGATAAAGAGATGACCCCCAAGATTTCAGATTTTGGCTTAGCAAGGATTGTCCAAGGGAATATTACGGAAGCAAATACAAATAAAGTTGTTGGAACATAGTAAGCTCAACTTCTAGCTGCAATTCTAGTTTTAATACTTGATACAAGTCGTCACTTCTCAAATTTTGCACTATATATAAAAGTCACTTTATTATTGTACAGTGGCTACATGTCTCCAGAATATGCATTAGATGGATTGTTCTCAGTCAAGTCAGATGTTTTTAGTTTTGGTGTAATTATGCTTGAGATCATTTGTGGTAAGAGAAATACAGGATTTTATCAGCGAGAGGAAGCGTTAAACCTCCTAAGTTATGTGAGTGAATATATCCTAAATTCTAATCCTGTTTTTTTCTTTTTTCTTTTTTATAAATATTTATTTTGTTAACTGTATTATCTCTTAACCTAACTTTGAAGTTATATTTCAGACATGGAAATTGTGGAACGAAGGAAATGTTATGAGCTTAGTTGACGATTCCTTACTTGAATCATGCAACGAAGAAGATGCATTAAAATGTATTAATATTGCACTCTTATGTGTACAAGAAGATGCCAATATTCGTCCAAGCATGCCAGACGTAATTATGATGCTTGGTAGTGAAAGCATTTCCATTCTAAAACCTAATAAACCTGCTTTTACAGTAAGAACACGTGCTTATAGCACAACTTTGTCCTCAAGCGAGTCATACATCAACTCCTGTAATGAGTTGACAGTTACCGTAGAAGATGGCCGGTAAGTTGATTTTAAAAGTTGATTGCATTTGTCCTACCTACTTGAGGGAGGACGCATGTGCTCTACACGAGCCCAACATATTATGTATTTAATTTTAATTGAGATGAGATGTTGATGGTAAACATGGTGACATATACTAAATCAAAATAGATTAACGTAATCGTAAGAGCTTTTTATACTCTATACAACATAGTATGCTATGGCTTCTTTTTTTTATTATCTTTTTTTTTTTTACAGTATGTGCTAAACGCCTTAAAGAAACAGCCAATTTAGAGCTCATTTACTGCATCTTTCTTAACTTTCTCCTTGATGCATGAAAGAAACGAACCGTAAATTTCTGCTTTGTATATTTGATGAATGGAAAAATGTATGTTATCAAGTGTACAATCCCAAACTTATATACAGAAGGAATGTTTTAGGGCAACATCTTATATTGTCACGTGGCAATATCCTATTTGCTAGGATAAAGTTGCACATAAAAGAAATACAAGAATGGAGCAAATAATTAAATACAAAGGGTATGGGGAAAATACCTAAAATATAGTGTAGCATGTGATGTACACTATTTTCTGGACAGGGCAGACCCATAAGTGGGCCGGGTGACCAGGCCTAATTGTGTAGACCACAATTAGGCCCAAATTATCAAACCCACTTAGGCCCAAATTATCAAACCCGTCCAAATACCAAACACAATCCTCACAGTCTCAAATCAAATTGTCTGCCTCAAACCCTTCTGCCTCAAACCCTTCGACTCCAACACCCCCCTTCAAGCTGGAGGGGGTAGATAACACACCCAGTTTGCCCAAATGATCACGATGAGGAGGTCCGGCGAGTGGTTTGGTGAAGAGATCTGCCAACTTGGCAGAAGATCGAACAAAGGTTAATGAAATCAGCCCATCTAGGTATTGGTCGCGTACAAAATGACAATCGATTTCAACGTGCTTCGTCCGTTTGTGAAAAACAGGGTTTTTTGCTATGTGAATTGCTGCTTGGCTATCGGAGTGAAGAGGGACTGGAAGAGAGATAGGAATTGACAAATCCTCAAAAAGACGGACCAACCATGTGAGCTCTGCAACTACTCGCCGCATAGATCTGTATTCTGTTTCGGCGGAACTAAGCGAGATGGAAGTTTGCTTCTTGGACTTCCAAGAGATCGGAGAGGTACCAAGAGAAATATAAAAGCCACTGACCGACTTCCTCGAATCCGGGCAAGTGGCCCAATCGGAGTCACAAAAAGCTAGGAGCTTGAAGGAGGAGGAAGCAAACATAAAAAGCCCTAGCCCAGGATCTTTGAGCAGATAGCGAAGAACACGGAGTGCTGCATCTAGGTGTGGTTGTCAAGGGTTCTGCATGTACTGACTGAGGTGTTGGACAGTGAAGGATAAGTCTGGGCGGGTGTGAGTGAGGTAGTTAAGTTTTCCAAGGAGATGACGATACAAGATGGGATCTTTCACTGGTTCCCCTATGTGAGTAGACAAACGAGTAGACGAATCGAGTGGAGAAGAAACATGGGACAAGTGCATAGAGTCAAATTCTCGTAGAAGGTCTAAAGTGAATTTGCGCTGAGAAAGGAGAAGTCCATCTGTTTCTCGGACAACTTCCATGCCTAGAAAAAAATGTAAGTCCCCGAGATCTTTAATTTTGAACTCTTGATTGAGAAATTTTTTCAAAGCATGTAGTTCTGTAGTGTCATTTCCTGTCAAGAGTATATCATCCACGTAGATAGCCACTATAGAAATGGAAGAATCTGACATTTTAAAGAACAAAGAATAGTCGTTGAATGAGTGAGTGAATCCCTTAAAATTCAAAGCAGTTGTAAGTTTAGCATACCACTGACGAGATGCTTGTCGTAGCCCATAAATTGATTTGTTTAGCTTGCATGCATGAGTAGGTGAAGTAGGTATAACTCCGGGTGGGAATTTCATGTACACTTCTTCATTTAGATCTCCATGTAGGAAAGCGTTATTCACATCTAGCTGGTATAGACCCCATCCTTTCTTTACGGCAGTGGCTAGTATGCATCTGATTGTGGTCATCTTCACCACCGGTGAAAAAGTTTCATTGAAGTCTATTCCCTCTTTTTGTATGTCTCCTCTAATGACCAATCTTGCCTTTAGTCTTTCCACACTCCCATCTAAATGGTGTTTAACCTTATAGACCCATTTGCATGGTAAAGCTTTCCTCCCGGGTGGTAATTCAACCACTTCCCAAGTCATATTAAGTTCAAGTGCCTCAATCTCTTTATTCATTGCTTCTTGCCACCCTGGGTGATGTGTTGCCTGTAAATAGTCAGTAGGTTATTGTATATTGGACAATGTGTTTAGCATATGTTGATTGGTAGAAGATAGTCCACTGAAAGATATATAAGTAGGTTTAACTGGTGTGAGAAAGCAAGAGTTGCTAACATCTGTGAGTTGGAGTGCATTACAGATAAAATCTTTGAGATAAGATGCAGTTGTGTGTGGTCGGGTAGACTTCATAATAAGAACATCCATCGTAGAATCAGAATCCAAAGAAGGAAAAACTGGTGCAGATGTATGTGGTTGATTAGATGTAACTGGAGAATATGGAGAGAAACTAGAAGGAGAGATAGAGGGAACAGGTGAACTAGGATGGCTTGAATAAATGGGGGAAGAACAACAGTCATTTGATGATGCAGTAGCCTCTTTGGAGGCTTTAGTGTGGGGTCTTATAGGAAAAGATAAAGGTTCAGGAGTCTGATGATTTGCAGAAAGTGGAGTAGTGGGTAAAGAAATCTGAGAAGAAGAATTAGACTTAATAGAAGCAAATGGAAAGAATTCTTCATGAAATACAACATCTCTAGAAATGAAAGGCTTCAAATTCTTAAGGTTCAACACTTTGTAACCCTTCTTTCCATGAGGATAACCTAAGAACACACAAGGTATAGCTCTAGGTTCAAACTTAGTTCTTTGATTTGAGACAGTAGAAGCAAAACATAAACACCAAAGCATCTAAGGTTAGAGTAATTTGGCTTGCTTGAAAAAAGAACTTCATAAGGAGTCTTAAGCTTTAACACACTTGAAGGAAATCTGTTGATCAAATAGGTTGCTGTAAGAAGGCAGTCACCCCAGTATGATGTAGGTAGGTGTGATTGGTATAAAAAGGCTCTAGATGTCTCTAAAAGATGCATGTGCTTTCTCTCCACCACTCCATTTTGTTGTGGTGTGAACACACAAGTGGTTTGATGAATAATACCTAGTGACTCAAAAAATTCTGATTGAATTTTACCACTTCCCAATTCAAAAGCATTATCCGACCTTATGATTTTCACCTTGCTGTTAAACTGTCTTTCTACCATAGCTATAAAACCTCTTAAAATAGTGAATGCATTGGATTTGTTGGTTAGTAGGTAGGTCCATGTGCCTCTACTGAAGTCATCAACAATTGTAAGGAAGTATTTAAAACCATCATATGTAGCACTATTGTATGGTCCCCAGGTATCCACATGAATTAATTCAAACACTTTCTTAGTAGAAATAGAACTAGAGGGAAAAGGAAGTTTGGACTATCTTGCCATAGGACAAATAATATATGGACTAGAGAATTTGGAACACTTGGATATAGAAACTGATGAAACATTCTTCATATTGCTAAGGGGCATATGGCCTAATCTGTAGTGCCATAGCTTCTCTTTTACAGTTGAATCAAAAAAACTAAAACATGAATGCAAACTAAGATTGGAAACAGAATTCCTTCTTGGAATAAAAACACTTCTAAATTTGAGTGGACTCTTAGACACTGGTGTTGTATGTCTGGATTTGAGAATGTAGAGGCCCCCTTCCTCTTTACCAATCTCCTGTGGGCTCTTCACTGAAGGGCCCTGTAGAAGAAAATATGAAAAAGGTGTGAATAAAACATATTTCTTGAGTTGTCTGCACAACTTGTGCACAGACAACAGATTATATTTGAAGGATGGAATGTAAAGAACATTTCGAAGAATCAGATTAGGAAAAAGAGAAATAGTTCCTGAATGAGTGATCTGAACTCTGTAAGAGTTTGGGAGTTTTACCATGAGAGGTTTAGCCAAAGTTTTTAAATTTGTAAAAAAATCTTTGTTGAAAGACATATGTTCTGTTGCTCCACTATCCAATATCCAAGACTCATCATTGATTTGAATTAAACAGGCTAAATCTTCACATAAATTGGTCATACCAGCATAGCTCACATTTGCTACAACATCAGGGGTCTCTGCACTGGAATGTCCCACTTTCACTTACTGAAGAAGCTGCAGCAGCTCAGCCACATTTTCCTTGGTGAGATTCTGAACTCCTGATGCACTTCCCTGTTCATTTTCTTCATTTGAGAAGGAAGCTTTGTTTGCGTGGGCACCTCCTTAAAATCTTTTTTCCCTTGTGAACTTGAAATCAGTTGGAAACCCATGAATTCTATAGCATTTCTGGATGCTATGTCCATGTTTTTTGCAATAGGAACAAATTCCTAAATATTTCTTAGATTCAAAACTTCTTTTCTGCATCTTGTTCTCATTAAATTTTCTGAAATTTCCTTGTTGGTTTGTAGCAATGAATGAGGCAGATTCCCCTTAGTATGCAGGGGTAGCATGTATCTCCCTTTGTTTTTCATCTTGAATCACAAGAGAGTATGTCTGTCCAATGGAAGGTAAAGGTGATGACAATAGAATGTTACTCCTTACCCCAATAAATATATCATTTAGTCCCATTAGGAACTGCAATAGTCTCTCATCTTGGTGTGCTTTCAAGCTCTTGACTTTTGCACTACACTCACACTCACAAACGCAAGCAGAAAATGTATTGAGTGCATCTAGTTCATCCCATAGGCTTTTGATTTTGGTGAAGTAAGTTGATACACTTGAATTACCTTGCACTACTGAACTTAATTCCTTTTGTAATTGGAACAGCTTTGCTCCATTTGCCTGTCCAAATCTGTCTTCCAGGTCACTCCACAAATCCTTTGCACTCTGTGAATAGAGCACACTTTCAGCTATCTCTTTGGACAAGGAGTTGAGAAGCCATGAAAGTACCATATCATTACATCTACCCCATGTCTGCTGGACTGCAGAATCAGTCTTAGAGATAATAAGAGTACCATCAATAAATCCCAGCTTGTTCTTTGTAGACAAGGCAATGATAACTGCCCTTCTCCAACCTCCATATCCTTTGCCATCAAAAGCTGAGGATACAAGGTTCATCCCTGGATAGTCAGAAGGATGAAGGTAATAAGGGTGAGTGGAGTCAATTACTCCTGAAGCAATGGTAACTGCAGGTGCAGGAACATTAGTGGTGACAGCAGAAACAGAAGCTAGAGTATCAGATGACTCTGGTGAAGTACCCATATCAGATAAGATTAAGATGAAAGAAGAAGAAAAAAGACCTGATTTGTGAATGAGAAAGCAGAAAAAAATAGCAGAATTAAACCTGCTCTGATACCATGAAAGAAACGAACTGTAAATTTCTGCTTTGTATATTTGATGAATGGAAAAATGTATGTGATCAAGTGTACAATCCCAAACTTATATACAGAAGGAATGTTTTATGGCAACATCCTATATTGACAAGTGGCAATGTCCTATTTGCTAGGATAAAGTTGCACATAAAAGAAATACAAGGATGGAGCAAATAATTAAATACAAAGGGTATGGGGAAAATACCTAAAATATAGTGTAGCATGTGATGTACACTATTTTCTGGACAGGGCAGACCCATAAGTGGGCCGGGTGACCAGGCCTAATCGTGTAGACCACAATTAGGCCCAAATTATCAAACCCACTTAGGCCCAAATTATCAAACCCGTCCAAATACCAAACTCACTCCTCACAGTCTCAAATCAAATTGTCTGCCTCAAACCCTTCTGCCTCAAACCCTTCAACTCCAACAATGCAAGGCTGTCTGGTTATCTGCATTTCATTGAACTTTATAGATGTTTAAAATATTTGCTATTTAGTTGCCTTGTCCTGTAGATTGGTATTGCATATCGTGCTCAATTGAGTGAAGACTGGACCACTTCTTTTCTTCATGGAGGACTTGGTTGTACCGCTCACGCAGAAATTGAATTCTACTTAATGAATAGAGCACAACAACGTATACCATGATCAATTTCAAAGAAAAACTGAAAGTAGCTGGGTAGAATGATAAAATCTCCATAGGGTGATAGCTGAAGCTTCTGAGTACGAATAACCTCAATCTTTTTCCGGTGAGCATAAATCAACAATCACATGAGTATAATATATTTCAAGACAAAACAACATATTTGCCTAATATATAGTGGGAATGAACATAAGACACATCATACTAAACTCTTATACCGGAGAAAACTTGTCAAGTTAAAATTGAACAAAGAATTTGTCATGACTCAAAAATCTCACCTTAGGTACTCGTGATGGCACGTAGTCTCTAAAACTAGGTAAGCCCAATACACATTGAGAATTTAGCAGAAATAACAATCGAGATATTAAATTAAACGGATAGATCTCATAATAAAGCCAAAATGGAACAATTGTCATATATTTTTCCAAAATCGATGCTACAGATTCATAAGCACTACTTAATTATACTAAAAATCTCTAATACAATACTGTTCGGAAACAAGGAAAAATCAGTAGCATAAGATCACTAGAATGTGACTTTGAGGCCTGCGAGCGTCAAGAAGGTATATCTTCAAGTCTCTGAAGCATTTGAATCAACCCACTGGCGTTTGACATGGGTTGAAGTACTTGGATCTGCATAAAAATATGTAGAAGCATTCACCACAATGGTACCCTTTAAGTATCAAGTCTAACTTCAGTACAGTACCGACGAGGCCAAAACACTTACTAGACATAAAAACCTGTGCATAATATTAATATATCTAACAATGGGGAAGTACATGACAATAAAGCTATTATCAATAGAAGGCAAATAATGGAAATAAAAGCAATAAATGACAACAAAAAGTATATGTATGATATAGACAACAACTAATCAATTACAATCAAAACACGAATGGAATAAAGTAAGGAAACAAAACAATAACTATTCAAATCATCAACCGTTTCCAACATAGAATGTATAACAAGAATCATACCGAGGTACGACACCTCATATTTGCATTTCATAATTCATGATCACATTTTTCCTTATATCGCCGTGTGAGCCTTGCATATATTTTTAAAAATATTTTCGCGAAATAGCTTCAAGAGCTTTAGCCACATTATCTCGACGCGTGGCGTCGAGTAATTCTCTTATACATCAATACATCACTCTTATACCGCGACATGTGCATCAATATCACAACACAATAATTGACTCACGCCACACGTGCATATATACCATAATATTGCCAAAATTAATAATACCAATGTCACCATAACACATAACCCACTGCTCAATCACAATGTGCACAATAATCTCAATAACAACAAAATGAACGGGAAATAGCTCAACAAGGAAAGCTATTCCAAAAATCAACAACTTTAACCACAAAACATGTTAATATTCCTCAATAGACACAACTTCAATAAACTCAATAATGAAGGCATTCCTTGAAATGGAAACTTCAATTTCAAATGCATAAAATAAGCTCAACAATAAAAGAGACATCATTAAATGGAAACTTCAATTTCAAATGCATAACATAGCTACACAATAAAAGAGATAGCATGACATAGAAATCAGGACTAAATGCATAAGAATAACTCAACAATAGAAAGGATAGCATGTAATAACAACTACTAGTAAATGCATATAAGAGTAAACGCAATAATGAAAATTAGAATATGTGATAATAACTTCAATTAAAGCATGTAAGAATAAACTTGAAAACAAAAGAGAGAACAAATTATAACAACTTCAATTAAATGGTTATAAGTAACCTAAGCATCTAAACCGGTCAATTTTCACATATATGCCCGTGTACACACTCGTCAACTCATGTACATATCTTTCACATAATTCAGATAGTACAATTACTCTCAATCCTAAGGGGTAATTTCTCCCACAAAAGGTACGCATGATATTTACCTTAACTAGGCCAAATCAACACTCGACAATATCTTTTCCCTTAAAATTTGCCTGTGTATGGCTTAAATCTAACAAAAAATGACTTAATATTACCAAACAATGCAAGAAAAACCAATTTCGATTAATAAAGCTAAGATATTTACACAACTTCCAAATGTCAACAAAAGTAAAACCCGGGCCCGCCCGGTCAAAACTCGAGTCCAAGAGTAGATCTCGACTAACCATAATCCCACGAGTCGATATTTTTATTTTGTTTTCATATCCGAGTCCAATTCGACTCTCAAATCTCAAGTTTTAATTTTTCAAAACATAGAAAAAAATTCCCCAAATTTTCTCTTAGAAATTCATGAATTTTAAGTTAAATCTATAAATTATCATGCAATAAAAGTCAAAATTGATCAAAATCAATTACTCAATAGTTGTAAAAGAAAATCCTTCCTCAAAATTGCCTCCTACTGAGTTTAGGGTTCCAAAATATAAAAATGAGACCAAGCCCCATTTTTCTAGCCTTTATATTCAGGTGCAGAAGTCACAATTGTGAACCCTCAAAAATGCTGTCAATTACTCACAATGCGGCACTTGACAGCCATGGAAATATCGCAAATGCGACACTGACTTCGCAAATGAGAAGTCAGTCCCTTTTGCAAATGCGACCAAATGGTCTAAAATGCGACCTTACCTATCCCAAGCCTATCTTCGCAAATGTGATCAAGGTGCCGCAAATGCGATACCTAAGCCCCCTAGTATGATCGCAATTATAATGATGGTTCTTGCAATTGCGATAACTGGAGCACCAGCACACCAGCAATGTGGAAAGAGTTCAAACCAATCTAAAACACATCCAAAACTCACCCGAGCCCTTGGGGCTCCGCACCAAATATCCACACAAGTCTAAAAATATCATACAAACTCGCTTGCATGATCAAAAACCAAAGTAACATCCAAAACCACAAATTAGACATCAAAACACATGAAATTCAAAAGGAAACTCAAGAATCTCTAGAATAACAATCAAGTGTCTGATTCCTATCAAACCAACTCTGAATTATACCTTTTGGAGATAAGTTCCAAATAGCAAAACGGATATGTTCTAAGTCCCAAAACCACAATCTGAACTCGATAGCCATAAAGTTAACTTACAGTCAAACCTAATGAAATGTCTAAACCTCAATTGCAAACTTTCAGCAAAACAAGTTAAATCAACAAAGGAACCTCAAAATTCAATTTCGGGCATGCGCCTAAGTCCAAAATCATAATACGAACCTATCGTAGCCATCAAAATACCGTTCTAGGATCGTTTTCACAAAAGCCAAACCTAGCTCAAAATTTCTAACTTAAGCTTCTAAATCAAGAACCAAGGGGTCCAAAACATCTCCAAAAAGAAACTAACGTTTCCCACAAGTCATAAAACTACAAATATACATATGCGAAGCTTCAAAAGTGAAAATGGGGCTCAAATACACAAAATGACCGATCAGGTCATTACATTCTCCCACTCTTAAAATAAATGTTCTTTCTCGAACGTTCATAAAGAAATACGTGAAGTGCCAAAAAGGCAAGGATAATGACTTCGTATGTCGTGCTCGGTCTCCCAGGTCGCCTCCTCTACTGGTTGACCTCTCTATTGAATCTTCCTTAAAGCAATGTTGTTTGACCTCAATTTTTGAACCTGCCTGTCCAAGATAGCCACCAGCTCCTCAACATAAGTCAAATCCTTGTCCAATTGGACTAAGCTAAAATCTAATACATATGACAGATCACCATAATACTTCTGGAGCATGGAAAAATGGAATACTGGGGAAACTCCCGATAAGCTGGGTGGAAATTCAAGTGTATAGGCCACCTTACTAACCCTCTCAATGTCTCAAAAGGACCAATATACACCGGGCTCAACTTTCCCTTTTTCCCGTACCTCATCACACCCTTCATAGGTGAAACTCTGAGCACAACTCTTTGTCCCTCGATGAATGCTACATCAAGAGCCTTCCAATTAGCATAACTCTTCTGCCTAGACTTTGTTGTATGAAGTCGATCCTAAATCAACTTGACTTTATCCAAGGCATCCCAAACTAAATTAGTGCCCAACAACCCAGCCTCCTCCAGCTCAAACCAACCAACTAAAGAACGACACCACCTCCTATATAAGGCCTTACAAGGAGCTATCTAAATACTCGATTGGTACCTATTATTGTAAGAGAACTCTGCACGCGGTAGGAATTGACCCCATGAAGTCCCGAAATCCATAACACAAGAACATAGCATATCCTCCAAGATCTGAATGGTGCACTTGGCCTGCCCATCTGTCTAAGGATGAAATGTCATGCCCAGCTCGACCTGTGTGCCTAACTCGTGCTGCACGACTCTCCGAAAATATGATGTAAATTTTGTGCATCGATCAAAGATAATAGATACCGGAACACTATGAAGATGAACAATCTCATGAATATAAATCTAAGCCAGCTGCTTTAAAGAATAGGTAATCACAACCGGAATGAAGTGTGCAAACTTGGTCAGTCTGTCAACAATAACCCACACTGCATCAAATTTTCTCAAGGTTCGTCGAAGTCCAACACCAAAATCCATGGCGATACGATCCCACTTCCACTCTAGAATATCAAGTCTCTGAAGAAAACCACCTGGTTGTAACGACCCGGCCGGTTGTTTAAGGAGTTCTAGCCCCGTTTCCCCTATTTCTGCTCCCTTATGTGTTCCTCATCTATATTTCATCGTATCATGTTGGTTGATTTGTGTCCGAAGTGGTTTCAATGTGGAATGAGGCCCTTAGTCTCCTATTTAGAAGCTTAAGTTGGAAAACGTCAACCGTTGTTGACTTATGAGTAAATGGTCTCAGATTTGAATTCTGATGGTTTGGTTAGATCCATTAGGTGATTTTAAACTTGGGAGCGCGTTCAGAATGTGTTTTGGAGGTCCGTGGTAGAATTAAGCTTGAATTGATGAAATTGGAAATTTGGCAATTATCGGTCGGCAACGAAAATTTTGATATCAGGATCGGAATGGAATTTCAGAAGTTGGAGTAGGTCCGTAGCGTCATTTCTGATGTGTTTACAAACTTTTAGGTCATTCGGAGGTGATCTGATAGGTTTTGGCATCATTTGCAGAAATTGAAAGTTTAGAAGTTCTTAAGCTTGAATCCAAGGGTGAATTGGGTGGTTGACGGAACAAGGTTGGAATTTGAGAAATGCTGAAGATTAAACTCAGTTATCATAACCGCACCTGTGGAGTGGGGACCACAGGTGCGTGCCTGCAGAAGCGGCCAAGGATGAGGAGGGCACGAGCCACAGGTGTGAATGGTGGACCGCACCTGCGAGACCGCATGAGCGACTTTTAATCGCAGAAGAAGATTCTGAGGATTTAAGTGGGAACCACACCTGCGTTGGATTTTCCGCAGGTGCGGCATGGCAAAAGCGACATCTTGACCGCAGATGCGAAAGCCCTAGGCAGAAAGTATATATATTGGACTTCACAAATTTTTGTTAATTTCAACTATTTTTAGTCGGCATTGGAGCTTTTGAGAATAATTTTAAAGAGGAATTCAAGGGTTTATTAGTAAGGTAAGTGGTTTGAGCCCTAATACTCGTGTTTATGGTAATTTCTCGTTGTTTAATCATGTAATTAGTGAAGATTAGATATAAAATTGAGGGTTTAGGGCTTGGGATTTTTGGAGAGTTTGATTGAGGTTTTAAGGGGTCAAATAGAGTCGGATTTTGATAAATCTTGTATGTATGGACTCGTGAGTGAAAGGGCTTTCTAGTTTTGTGATTTTTGTCGGATTCCGAGGTGTGGGCCCAGGGGTTGGGTTTGGGTGAATCTCGGGATTTTGGTCTAAATTGTTCATGCATATCATATCATGTCTCAGTCTCAGCTGTTATTATTTGGCACATCATATCATTGTTCTGGGTTGTTTTCATGGCATTATGAGCCCGTATATGTGAGAGATTAGAGAGTGATGACTGAGTGAGGCTGAGAGCCTGATTATGAGTGACAGTTGTGGGATCGGGCTGCACACTGCAGCGGTTATGTTGATGATTATGATAGTGCTTGGGCTGTAGGAGCCCCTTTGGAGTCTGTAACACACCCCCAGTGAGCGCAGTTGATATTATTGAGGGATGGATCTTCCCTGGACATGGATCTTGTCCGAAGTATTTATATCTGGAGGTGGATCTTCTCCATAGGGCTGGAATGGCCTTCCTCAGTACTGAGTGACTATTGTCAGTGATGTATATATTTTCCGGGATGGATCTTCCTTGGGCTGGATGGCCATATACAGTACCGAATGGTTGAGAACTTGAGAGTGGAGGTACATGGTACATTTTCATGCATTATGTGCATTGGCACGTAGAGATTAGCTGAGCTTTATACTTCACATTGTTCAGATTTGTTACTTTACTGTTGAGTTGAATACTTGAATTGCAAGCATGCCTACTTTACTGTACAATTTAATTGTGTTTACCTATTGAGGTTTAGTTTGTCACTACCAATCAGTCCATAGTTTGGACTTGTTACTTACTGAGTTGGTGTACTCACATTACTCCATGCACCTTGTGTGCAGATTTAGGTATCTCAGGCCATGGTAGCGGCTGTTGGCTATTCTAGTCACAGACTTTCATCGGAGATAGCGAGGTAGCTGCCTGGCGATCGCAGTCATGCCTTTCTCCTTATTTATCTTCCTTGTAGTGTATTTTGGCTACTCTCAGACTGTGTTAATCTTGCTATATTTCAGAACAGTTGTTGTATTTGCTCAAGACTTAGTGACACCCGAGGTCAGGTTTTTATATCTGCATTTTGTTTTTTTGAATTAATCTCTTTTACAAATTTTGCAGTATGAAAAAGGCTACTCCCTCTATTCCAGTTTATGTGAACCTATTTTCTTTTTGGTCTGTTCCAAAAAGAATGACCCCTTTTTAAATTTGGTAACAATTTAGCTTAAACTTACAATTCTACCCTTAATGAGAAGCGTTTATAACCACGCAAATACTCTAGGCCCCTTTTTCACTTATTTAGGACCACAAATTCCAAAATTCTTTATTTTTTCTTAAACTCTGTGCCCAGTCAAACAGGTTCACATAAATTGGAACGGAAGGAGTATTATTTATCTTTAAATGAAATATCGAATTGTTTGGGAGTGTGTCGACTTGCCTAGTTCCATGATAGGCGCCATCAATACCGAGTTAGTTTTGGGTCGTGACAAGTTGGTATCAAAGCCTAGGTTACATAGGTCTCACAAGTCATGAGCTGGTTTAGTAGAATCTTGCGGATCGGTACGGAAACGTCTGTACTTATTTTTGTGAGGTTGCAGAACCTTTAGGAAAACTTCACATTCTTGAATTCTTGTCGTGCGAATTTGCTTATTATGGTAACTAAACTTCTGTCATTCTATTCTCTCATAGATAGTGAGGACACATGCTACCGGTCAGGACGGACGGCCACTAGTACCACCAGTTCGGGACGCGAGAGGCCGAGGTCGCGGTCGAGGCCATGGTAGGGGGGGAATGTAGCCTGCACGGTAGCTAGGGCAGCACCTACCGATCTACCAGCCACCCCAGTTCATAATCAGGTCACAGTTGTGGACGCTCCAGCGCGACCAGCCCAGGCACCGACTGTGCCTATTATTATCCCAGATATTCAGGAGACCTTAGCTCAAATTTTGACCGCTTTTACCAGTCTTGCTCTGGAGATCGTTGTTTCTACTATATCAGCTACTTCCCAGGCCGGGGGAGGTACTCAGACTCCCGCTGCCCATACACCCGAGTAGGTGGTTCAGGGATTACAGACACCGAAGGCACCACCAGCCTAGCTAGTTGCACCTGCTCAGGATTATGCTGTTCCAGTCATGCCTGATGATGAGCAGCATAGATTGGAGAGGTTTGGTAGACTTCAGCCTCCGACTTTTAGTGGTACAGAGGGCGAGGATGCCCAAGGTTTCTTCGACAAGTGTCAGAGAATTCTATATACAGTGGGTATTCTTGAGACCAGTGTGGTCTCATTCACTACCTTTCAGTTCTCGGGAGCTGCCTTTACTCGGTGGGAGGCTTATGAGAGGCGTAAGCCTGTTGGTGCAGCGCCCCTTACCTGGCAACAGTTCTTCGTTCTCTTTCTGGAGAAGTATGTGTCGCAGTCCTACAGAGAGGAGCTACGCAGATAGTTAGAGCAGTTGCATCAGGATGATATGACTGTGATGCAGTATGAGATGAGGTTTTTTGATTTAGCTCATCATGTTGTTTGGTTGGTTCCTATAGATAGGGAGAGGATCAGGAGGTTCGTGGATGGCCTCGCATATATGTTACGTATCCTTATGACCAGAGAGAGGGTGTCTGGTGCTTCTTTTTAGGAGGTTGTTAGACATTTCCAGAGAGATAGAGTCAGTTCACCGCCAGGAGTGAGTTGAAAGGGAGGCCAAGAAGCCTCGGGGATCTAGTAGTTTTGGTGGTGTTCCTTTTGGAGGTCAGTTCCAGCATGGCAGAGGCCGTCCATTCAGACATGCTCAGTCAGCTCATCCGGGTCACCGTGGTGGATCATCGGGCCATGGTTCTCACACTTCACATCCGGGCCACTCATCTCTCAGTGCCCTTCCAGCTCAGAGTTTGACTCATGCACCATCAGTTCAGGTCTCATCTACACCTGGTTCTTCTAGTGAATATTCCGGTGCTCGGGGCTTCCTTCAGTCCCCACCACCATTTGTTGGGAGAGGTTGCTTTGAGTGTGGAGATTTGGGTCATATCAAGAGATTATGTCCCCACCTTATAGGAGGTTCATCCCAATAGAGGAGTCAACCTTCGATTTTAGTACCAATTACTTCCCCACCCGCCCATGCAGCTCGGGGTGGAGGTCAGTTAGCTAGGGGTCGCCCTAAAATAGGAGGCCGATCTAGTGGCAGTCAAACCCATTTCTATGCACTCCCTGCTAGACCAGATGTTATTGCTTCAGATGTTGTGATCACAGGTATTATCTCAGTTTGCCATAGGGATGCCTCTTTATTAATTGATCCCGGTTCCACCTTTTCATATGTGTCGTCATATTTTGCTTGTTATTTGGATACGCCCCGCGAGTCTCTCATTTTATTTGTTCATGTATCTACTCCTATGGGCGATACTATTGTTGCGGGCCACATATATCGATCTTGTGTGGTGACTATTAGGGATTTGGAGACCTGAGTAGACCTTTTGCTGCTTAGTATGGTTGAATTTCATGTGATATTAGGCATGGATTGGTTGTCTCCATGTCATGCTATTCTGGATTGTCACGCTAAGACGGTGACGTTGGCTATGCCCGGGGTGCCACAGATTGAGTGGCGAGGTTCGTCGGATTATGTTCCCAGCAGAGTGATTTCGTACTTGAAGGCCCAGCGGATGGTTGGGAAGGGTTGTCTTTCTTATTTGGCCTTTGTGAGGGATGTCAATGCAAAGACTCCTACTATTGATTCGATTGCGGTGGTGAGAGATTTTTCGGATATATTTCCTACATACCTGTCGGTCATGCTGCCGGACATGGATATTGACTTCGGTATTGATTTTGTACCGGGCACTCAGCCCATTTCCATTCCACTGTATAGTATAGCACCAGCAGAGTTAAAGGAATTGAAGGAGCAGCTTCAGGAACTCCTTCATAAGGGGTATATTAGGCCTAGTGTGTCACCATGGGGTGCACCTGTTCTATTTGTGAAGAAGAAGGATGACACTATGACGATGTGCATTAATTATAGGCAATTGAATAAAGTCACAATCAAGAACAAGTATCCTTTGCCTCGTATTGATGATTTATTTGACCAGCTTCTGGGAGCGAGGGTGTTCTCCAAGATTGATCTCAGGTCAGGGTATCACCAGTTTAAGATTAGGAACTCGGACATTCTTAAGACAGCTTTCAGGACCCGATATGGTCATTATGAGTTCCTTGTGATGTCTTTTGGGCTGACCAATGCCCCAGCAGCGTTTATGCATTTGATGAACAATGTGTTTCGGCCTTATCTCGACTCGTTTGTGATTGTATTCATTGATGATATCCTGGTGTACTCTCGTAGCCAAGAGAAGCACGTCAAGCATTTAAGAGTTGTATTGTAGCGTTAAGGGAGGAGAAGTTTTATGCTAAGTTCTCCAAGTGTGAGTTTTGGCTCAGTTCAGTGGCGTTCTTGGGGCACGTAGTGTCTAGTGAGGGTATGCAGGTTGATCTAAAGAAGATAGAGGCAGTTCAGAGTTGGCCCAGACCGTCCTCGGCCACAGAGATTCGTAGCTTTCTTGGTTTACGGGGATATTACCGTTGGTTCGTTCAAGGATTTTCATCTGTTGCATCACCCTTGACCAAATTAAACCAAAAGGGTGCTCCTTTTAGGTGGTCAGATGTGTGTAAGGCGAGCTTTCAAAAGCTCAAGACTGCCTTGGCCACAGCTCCAATATTAGTTTTGCCATCAGCTTTAGGTTCTTATACGGTATATTGTGATGCTTCTCAGGTCAGCATTGGGTGTGTGTTGATGCAGGAGGGTAGGGTGATTGCATATGCTTCCCGTCAATTGAAGCCCCGCCTTGGGTCTCCTGAATGCAGTATCAGCAACCGACCTCTCGATCAGCCGCTATCAGCTCCGAAATCTGCACAGAAAGTGCCGAGTGCAGTATTAGTACAACCAACCCCATTTACTGATATATGTCGATCCTAACCTCGACGAAGTGGTGACGAGGCTATGGCGGGGCATAATAATATATGACCTGCAACAGTTTATACTAAGACAGAAAGGAATTGCAGAATGAAATATAACAGTAATTTGCATTAAATAAATACGGAACCCAGGCTTTCTACCAATACTCAGCTATTATCAATCCTTAAGAGAGTTTCAACACCACAATAATGAATCTCAGCAGAAAGGAATACATAAATAACACTTGATGCGGCGCCCATCCCGATCATACCATATAATCAACAACAATATAAACATTCACCCTTATTACTCCTTGTTGAGGCGTGCAACTCGATCCTACCAGTCCACCCTTATTACTCCTCAATATATATCATCCTTATTCCTCCTGTTGTGGCACGCAACCCGATCCCACCTGTCCACCCTTATTACTCCTTGTTGCGGCGTGCAACCAGATCCCACCAGACAATCACCTTTCAACCTTAGTTATCTTGTTGCGGCGTACAACCCGATCCCAACATATCAGTGCCAATCACAACATAAGAACGAGCATTTCACAATGTAACTCAAAACCCTTCACAACATTTATACCTCAAATCATAACAACGGAAGATCTATACAATTATAAAACTTCAACAGTTAATACTACACAGTGAGACCAACCAAGGTGTACGATGAAGCACCAGCCACCCAACTTCAACCAACAAGGAAATAAAATGAAACTACGAAATAATTAATACTTCAATCGAGAAAACAACAGTTAACATGAAGCAATTAGACATGAAAACATTTATAAGCAAGTAGCAATTAAGACAAAAAATAATATATTAGGAAACGGGGAAGGGAACAGGCTAAAATGATAATTTGGTGGCGCATAGGTACTCATCACCACACCTATACGCCACACACATGGAATTTCACATAGCAATTCAGTCGGGGTTCCCTAATCCCTCAAGTCAAAGTTAGACCAAACACTTACCTCAAGCCAACGGGTATTTCAAAGCTCAATTACCATTTTACCTCTCGATTCCATTACCAATCCACTCGTATCTAGTCATAATTAACTCAATAATATCAATAAATGCCAAAGAAATAAATTCCAATGCATAATTATAGGTTTTGTAACATGTCCCCCAAAAATTCAAAACACGACCCTGGGCCCGTTGGGTCTAAACTCAAAATTCGGACCAAAACCCGATTACACATTCATCTCCGAGCCCGGATATACAATTGGTTTTGGAATCCGACCCCAAATCGAGGTCTAAATCCTCAATTTTTAAAAATCCCTAATTCTACCAAAAACCCCAACTTCTACCATAGAAATCTTAGATTTTTGGTTGGAAATTCATGAAATATGATAGGAGAGTGAAAGAAAGTGGGTTAGGATCACTTACCAAAGTTTTGGGGAAGATTTGGTCTTGGGAGAATCGCCTCTAAAGTTCTAGAATTTGAAAAATGTTAAGAATGGGTGAAAATTCCGTCTAAGTTATGTTTTGAACAATTGCAGGTATCACATTTGCGATCCCAGGTTCGCAAATGCGAACTCGCAAATGAGGACATAGCTCCGCAAATGCGAAGAATGGCTTGGTCCTGCTATCATTGCAAATGTGAACAAGTGTTTGCAAATGTGGCCTCTGTTCTAATCGCTATTGCGACAATGAGCTTCACAAATGCGAAGGTCCCCTTCCTAGCCTTCTGATCGCAAATGTGAAATATCTTCGCATTTGCGAGCCAAACTTCGCAAATGCAAAGTTTGCAAACCTGAAGCACACCAACAAAACTTCTCAAGTCCAAAACAATCCGTAGTCTATCCAAAACTCACCAGAGCCCTCGGGACTCCAAACCAAACATGCACACAAATCTTAAAACATCATACGAACTTGCTCGCGCGATCGAATCGCCAAAATACCTAGAACTACGAATTCAACACCAAAACACATAAACTTTGTAAGATAGTTTCAAAACTTCTATTTTCTCAACCACATATCCAAATTACATCAAATCACTTCCGTTTTTCACCAAATTTCACATATAAGGCTTAAATATCATAACAGACTTGTACCGGGCTCCGTAACTAAAATACGAGCCTGATACCAACAAGATCAAATCTTTTAAATTATCACTTTTTCAGTCTTATTAATTTCTTTCAAAAATTCATTTCTCGGGCTAGGGACCTTGGAATTCGATTCCGGGCATATGCTCAGGTCGTATATTTTACTACGGACCCTCCGGGACCGTCAGAATATGGATCCGGGTCCGTTTACCTAAAACGTTGACCGAAGTCAACAAAAATTATCTTTTAAATCCAAAAATTATCCTTTCTTAAATTTTTCACATAAGGGCTTTCCGGATACACGCCCGAACTGCGCACGTAAATTGAGGAGAGATAAAAGGAGGTTTTTAAGGCTTCGGAACACGGATTCGACATCTAAAACAAGAGGTGACCTTTTGGGTCATCACAGACAGCCTAAGTCATCATTGCATTTGAGAGAAAGGCTTCGCAAATACGAAGCTGGGAACTTCACAAAAGCGAACAAATGTTCGCAATTGCAAACGTAGTCCAAATTCTGCTACCTTCGCAAATGAGAAGGGGAAGTCGCATTTGCGACATCTAGTCCTACAGTCACCTTCGCAATTGCGAGGCTGGTACTCGCAATTGCGATAACAGAGCACCAGCAGTTCATTTTAAGTTTAAAATCATTCTGATACATGTCCGGAACTCATCTAAGCACTCGGAGTTCCAAACCAAACATCCACACAAGTCTAAAAATATCATACGAATTCGCTCGTGCGATCAAAATACAAAAATAACATCTAAAACTATAAATTGAATACTAAAATGCATGAATTTTGATGTAAAGTTCAAGAATTTCTAAAATTACAACTACACGTCTGAATCTTATCAAATCAACTCCAAACGATACCAAGTTTTGCAAGAAAGTTCCAAATAACTTAACGGATCTATTCCAAATCCCAAAATCAAATTCTGGGCTTGATAGCTAAAAGTCAACCTATGGTCAAACTTTTCAACTTCAAATTGCCAAATTTCGGCAAATCAATATAACTCAACCCACGAACTTCCGAAATCAATTCCGGGCATACGCCCAAGTCCGAAATCACGATACGAAGCTATCAAAGTTATAAAAATACAGTTCCGGGGTCGTTTTTACAATAGTCAAAGTTTGGTCAATATTTCTAATTTAAACTTTTAAGTCAAGAATCAAAGGGTCCAAATAAACCCGAAAGCTTCCGAGAGCGAAATTAACCGACTCTGCAAGTCATAAAATCATAAACACACATGTGTGAAGCATAAAAAGGGATATCGGGGTGCAATTACACAAAACGACCGATTGTATCGTTATATTATCGTATCATATTTTACTGAAATTAAATTTAAAAATATCGAACCATGCCGAATTAATTTGGTATGATAATGATATTGTATTTTTAAATGCCGAAAATTGAAATTACCGTACCGAAATTCTAAAAACTGTACCATGGGCAGTCCTACGGGTAACTGCTGAAGGCATTTAAGTAGCCCACCAATCCGAAGCAGTGAAAGTCCGAATTGATTTTGTCGATGGATCGAAAATGTTTTATTACTAAATATTTATTTTGATGGAAACAATCAAGTGGTTCAAGCTTTAGGAATATCGCAAAGAACACCATCCAAAACAAAAGTCTCCATCAAGATTTATAATGGTCTGACGAGAAAGAATAGTTGCTGTGAAATGGCCAACAACCCATTTTTTTGAGCCATGGACCCTTCGTGTTAAGAGTTATGAGCTCATGCACTAAAATCCCACACCTTGTCTATTTCATATGCAACAAGCATATGCTGTAAACTTTGGTCCTTATATTTCATGTATTTGTCTTTACGTTATTTAAATTTATGTCGAAGCTTATATGTCAGTGTCTCTTTGTTTTACTTTTTTTTATTCTTTTTCAATACATAAGCTCGAGTATTTAGGGTCTGAATCTTGTCTTGAATATTTTTTGCCTACATTTGGACGAGTTTTCTTTTCTCTATACCTCTCGATCTATTCTGAAGTTTCGCTCAACTTGACGTATACATAGAATCGGTTATATTGTTATAAAATTTCATGAAACTAATAAACGGACTTTGAGCCTAACTCAATTTCAAAAGCGAGCTTAAAAGATGAGGATTGTTTAAGTTCATATAAGGAGACCACTTATTCTCTTCATTGTCGATGTGGGATTCAACATCCTCTCTCACACCCAGGACTGGACATCTGGAGTGTGGACAATTATAGGGGCCCAACATCGGAAAATCGGGATGGATCCTGCTCTGATATCATGATAAATGGACATTGGGTCTAACTTAACCCAAACAATTAGCTTAAAAGGTGAGGATTATCCAGGTCCACATAAGGAGACCAATTTTCCCTTCATTGTTGATGTGGGACTCAAGAGAAGTTAACATCGAATATATTTAAGGACGTTTAGAAACTGCCGAATGAATTATGGTAAAGTGATTCGAAATGATCGATTGAAGCTTGTATCTAAACAAATATATACATATAACGCGCTTTCTCATTATAGAGTGGACAATGATTTATCAAAAAACAGGAATACTTTGAATTGCGACTTGATTAGGACAAAAGGTGATACTTTTACAAATAGTAATGTCTCATAAAATGAGTAAAGAAAAACAAAAATGAGAATATGACAAATTAAAGGAAATGAAAAAGAAGAAAAGCTGGGCATGGGGAAGAGGCTTCTCAGCAGATCATATGGACGAAAATGAAGAAATGCTGGTGGAACATGCCCCCATGCCTTTGCACATGGCATTTCATGACTTGAATTTCAAGTATTGGAGACCTAAATAAATATAAATAGAAAATATACAAAAAAAATATATAAAAGCAAGTGTTAGAATGAGTAAGAGACATCGAGTGGATGAAAACTTTGAAATTTGAACCAGAACTTAAATCAGAAATTAGTGGACAAACCAGATATAGGTGGACACACACAGGACACAGCCGAAAAGAAATTCATCTGGAAACAAACCTCCCATGTTGTTTTGCTTGTTTTCGGATTAAAAGGACTAGTCACTTTAACCAAACTACTCCCTCGGTCCTAGGGTACATGCATAGCACAACATCCATCTTTGCATCATTCTAGTAAGGCAAATACCTTAAAACCCCCTAAATTTGACACGAAATATTTGTTACAGCCTTAAACTATTCGTGGTCTTAATTACCCCCTTTAATTTGGTCTTTTAAGAGTCATTACTCCTTGGACGTTGATGTGGCAAAAGGTGTGAGTGCACTCGTCTGCCGCGTAAATTTTTCTATATATGTGGCATTTTTTTTGAAAAATAAAATATTTTTACCTTTTTAAGAATGTTACTTTTTTAGATAATTTTTTTCGAATACAATTTATAATAAAACTTGGATAGAACTACATTATTTAGGCTAAAAAGTTTTATTTGACCAAAAATAATAAAGTTTTAGTTAATCATTTTTTGAATTTAACCTGAAAATAAAGATTTATACGATTGAAATAAATAGTCAAGGCATCTAAAAAGTTATAAAAATACATAATTTGAAATTAATTATTTTGGCTATAATTTTTTATATAACTTTAAATTATGATGCTCTAAAAATATTTTTTTTAACAGATTTTACCTGAAAAAGTAAAAATACACAGTTAAAATAAATAGTCATTGCATCAAAAGAAGTAATAAAAAGAGTGTACAATTGCAGTATATTGAAATTGATTCATTTTATTTCTTGCAATTGTGCACTCTTTTTATTTCTTCTTTTGATGCAATGACTATTTATTTTAATTGTGTATTTTTACTTTTTCATGTAAAATCTGTAAAAGAAAAAAAATATTTTTAGAGCACCGTAATTCAGAGCTATAAAAAATTATAGCCAAAATAATTAATTTCAAACTATATATTTTTTATAACTTTTTAGATGCCTTGTCTATTTATTTCAATTGTATAAATCTTTATTTTTAGGTCAAATTCAAAAAAAGATAACTAAAACTTTATTATTTTTAGCCACATAAAAAAATTTAGCCTAAATAATGTAGTTCTATCCAAGTTTTATTATAAATTATATTTGAAAAAAATTATCTAAACAAGTAATATTCTTAAAAGGGTAAAAATATATTTTATTTTTAAAAAAATGCCACATATACAGAAAAATCCACATGGCAGACGAGTGCACCCACACTCTTTGCCACACCAGCATCCAGAGGGGTAATGACTTTCAAAAGGTCAAGTTAAGGGGGGTAATTAAAACCACGAATAGTTTAAGGCTGTAACTAATAATCCGTATCAAGTTTAGGGGGGTTTTAAGGTATTTTGTGTATTCTACTATAATCTTTTACAACTTTTAAGAATTCAAATTTTTTTAAGTATTCAAATCCTAAACATTAATCATACTTCTTTTAAGAAAAAAGATCAAACTAATATTTAAACTCCGTATCGAATCATATAGTATAATATAAAACAGCACAAATGAATATTACATAATGGCCGAGCAAGCTTTAGCTTACTCATACGTTTCTCTGCATATATGCGTTTTCTAATAGGAAACTTACACAAATGTCTCAAATAAATCTCAACTTATCAACCTCTAGCCATTAGTCATAGACTTACCAAACTAACCAACAAAAATTGAAAAATCAAATATTAGGGTTCTTTCTATCAAAGAATCACATGCAAAAATTATATTCCATATTTTTAAGCGTGATTAGCAACATTACATACAAGACGGAAAGGAAATTTCATGGAAGGAGTAACAAATAAGGTGATGAAATATAAAAATCTATACAATATTCCAAAAATCTAAACAAAAAAGGAATTTTTTCAATAGGTGTAGTTGAAATTCATTGAAAATATATAGATAAGTCAATACACAAAATTTGAGGAAGATTGGAGGTGATTTGGACTAGTTTTGTATCAAAATTCGTAATTAAATCGAGTTCAAAAAAGTCTTCTGCGACACATGTATCAAACATGTATCACGCATGTATCTCACACACAAGTATACATGGATATACATGTGATACACAATTGATACAAATATGATACATATGTGACACATATCGTGTTTTTCATGTTCAGATTTTACTTCGAATTTTCAATTCAAACCACCTCAAGACTTCACCAAATCATCCCAAAACTGAGATTCAAGCTCCTTAAGTTGTGTCCAATCTATTCTAATAACACCCACTCAAAACAAAGCAAAAATTTGATATTTTTCTGCTACAAATAGCTAATTGGCTAATTTGGCTAATATTAGTAATATTTTATCAATTGGCCAATTTTTATAATGAGCTACTTATAAATGGACATAGCTGATAATTTCCCTTTCTAATACTCACCCTATTATCCAGTGATAATTATGTATATTTATCTGTTATAATGCTAATATACTGGCGTATAAATCATATTGTGGTAACGTAGATGAATTATAATTGATTAGCACTCTAGTTATGAGCAAGTAGTGCTAAGTACGGCCAAAATGTCCAGCTTAGTCTAAAACGAAAGGTTTGAGCAAGTAGCGCCATCATCATTAAGCATTAATGAATCTTGTATTATTAGGACCTATATTCAGCATGTGCAAAAATCATACCTTTTTGGGTAAGCATAACATTTTGAATTAACCGCCATATATGTAAAAGAAGAAAAATTCTCAAATTCATGTTCAATGACCGGGAGATAAGTGTAAAAGCCTTCCTCTTAGAAATGTTAATGGAATTAAAAGTGTTGTATGGATTATGAATTGAGCTCATGTTACTCAATGGTAAAACAGTTCTTGCGTCTAATATGTGCAAGTTCAATGATCACATCTAATGTTCTTTTAATTTCCCCTTTAATTAATTTGTCTTGCGAGCTTAACATCTACAAATATTGATATATGTGAAAATGAATTACCCTCTCAAGTCACCAAAAAAAATAAATATATGTAATGGTCATAATAAGTAGAATTAACTACAAAAAAAAAAGAAGATAAATAACCTGCTACAACATGCTAAAATATATTGAAATTGCAAAAATAATTTTGTCAATATGTATATAATTTCAATCTTTCCTTTACTTGGAGTTGGGGCCTCCTCAACCCAAAAAGAAAATAAATTTAAAAAGAAGAAGTATACTGATCTATAGTTGATCCTATACAATTGTAACGATCCAACCGGTCGTTTTGAGTATTTGCATTCCGTTAAGTTGTTTGAAGTCTTGAGTAGTTTCATATGATGTATTATGACTTGTGCGTATAGTCGGTTTTTGTTTTCAGGTGATTCAGAATTGATTTGGAAGAATGAATCTCATATTAGAAGCTTTAAGTTGGAAGAGTTGACCAAGTTTTACTTTTGTATATTAGACCCTGGATCGGAGTTTTGATGATTCTTTTAGGTCAGGATTGTGATTTTGGACTTGGGCGTATGCCCGGATTTGCATTTGGATATTTCTAGAAGGTTTCAGCACAATTTAGCGAAAGTTAGAAATTTGAAGGTTTGGAATGTTCATAAGTTTGCCCGGGAGTTGACTTTGATGATATCATTTCAGATTATGGTTACGTGAATTGAAATAGATTTGTTATGTCATTTAGAACTTGTTTTCTAAATTTGAGGTCTTTCCGAGTTGATTTGATATTGTTCGGCACGAGTTTTGAAAGTCGAAAGTTCAAAAGTTCTTTAAGTTTTTTTAGGTGCGATTCATGGTTTTGATATTGTCATGTATAATTTGAGGCCTCGAGTAGGTCTGTTTTATATTTTGGGACTTATACGTATGTTTGGTTGGGATCCGGAGTGACCCTAGCACATTTCGCCGCATTATGTGAAAAGTTACAAAATTTGACTTTAAACTTGAAAAAAATCTTGAGTTTTGACGATAAATTCTTATAGTTTGATGTTACTTCGGTGATTTAAGAGAGCGATCAAGTGCTTAGGATGTTATTATACTTGTGTGCACGTTTGGTTTAGAACCCAGGGGGCTCGGGTGAGTTTTGGACGAGTTTGGATAATGCAAGGACTGCTGGTGCAGCGATCACTTCTGGTGTCTGTTGTAGATCCCGCATTTGCGAGCCTCAGTATTGCGAACAAAGGTTCGCATTTGTGAGTATGGATTGGGATTGGGTAACCTGCATTTGTGAGGAAATAGTTCGCATTTGCGAACTGTCCAGGATCGCTTTTGCAAGCATTTAGTCACAATTGCTATGTTTGGCAAAATAGAACAACTTCGCAATTGCGAAGATTTTGACTGTAGTTGTGAAGGTATGATTCTCGCATTTACGATCAATTTGTCACATTGGTGACACCTGGACTTCTGATGTACTGTTCGCATTTGCGACCTGTTCTTCGGATTTGCGATGTTGCAATTGTGAACAAGACATCGCAATTGCAACATCAGTAACTGGGTAACAGAGGAGAAATCGGAACTTAGCTCATTTTACACTATTTCTCAACCCTAAACACTCCGTTGGTATTTTTCAATGAGATATTCTTTCCAAAATCATTGCTAATCAACTTTAATTCATTTTCTTTTCAATTACCCATTAATTTTCACGTGTTTTCAACATCAAATCTAGGATTTTTATGGTAGAAATTAGGGATTTGGGTAGAAATTGAGGAGTTTATAAAATTGAGATTTAGACCTCAAATTGAGGTCGGATTTCGAAACAAATCACATATCCGGGCTTGGGGGCGAATTGGTAACTGAATTTTGGTCTGAATCTCGGGTTTGGACCAAGCAAGCTCAAGGTTGACTTTTGCGATTTTGGCCAAGATTGAACCTTTATTGATTTGGGGTGTTTTCTTTAGCATTATTTGACTTCGTTAGATGACAATTGACTATGTTTTGATCGTCTTGAGGATTATTTCTATGGAAGACGGTATTGGAATGTGAAAATTATCCCAAAATGAGATAAGTGTCTTGCCTAACTTTGTTAGAAAAATTATTTCTACTAATTGATATTGTTTGCTACATGCGGGGGTAATGCATATATGAGATGACGAGCGCATATGCATGTGACAGGATTAATCATGCTTGGGGTAGATTATATAATTATTTGTGCCTTGTAGGATTATGTGACCTTCTTGCTTCGTATTTTACTTGACTTCTAGATTAGTATGAATATGAAATTAAATTCTAGAATTATGGTTTACCTTATTATTACTTGATTAAAAGTTCACGTACTTTTGTGAAATTATTGATGTGCTAAATTTGGTCGTCATTATACTTAATCACAAATACATCGCTACGATCATTTTCTTGAGATATTAAATTCTATACATGGGTTGAAGATCAGTTTTTTTGAGATTGGTGGAGATACTTGAACAATGAGGTTCTTGAGGTTTGTTGAATTGTTATTGGCATGAACACTGTGATTTATGATCATTTGGAATATTCGCTTAATCACTCTCTTTGATGTTATTCATGCTTCCTACCTTGCTTATTATTAATATACATGTGCTTGGTGATGAAGAGTGTAAAGCACGAAGGATTATGTCGTGCCATTTCATATACATTACCAAGAGAATAAGAGTGCAAAGCACGAAGGGTGATGTTGTGCCATGTGAGTTAAGCACGAAGGGTAATGCCGTACCATTTCATTTACATTATCATGTGAGGATGAGAGTAAAAACACAAGAGTGATGTTGTGACATTGTTATTATATTATCATGTGTCCATGGCATGAATGGTATTTCCGTGCAGGCGAGGACGAGAGACATGCATTATATTGTGATATCTTTTCCGTGTGTATATATTCATGCCTTTATCTTGAGATGTTACTGTTGCACCTATGTTTTCTACGTGACTTGTCGTTGTTGTTCTGTCTTTGTCCCCTACTTCAATTGTTGATATATTATCCATGCCTTCTATCTATTTAACTTGCAAATATCATGCTTCAATTCTTGTTTGACGTATCTACATTTATGCCATTTCTCATTTGTTACACTTTCGTGTAAGTCTTCTACCATGTTAGTTTTTCATGTCTTCTATTTGTTTAGCTTATAACGATCATGCTTTCTCTCTTGTTGGTTATATCTACATCTAAGCCTTCTACTATGTTAGTGAAATTTATGTTCTTCTATCTTAATTGCTGTCATTACTTCTATGCCTTCTACCTAGTCTGTTATCGTTGTCTATATGTACTGCCTTGTTCGTTATTACTACCTGTGTATCTCCCACTTTGTTATTACTATTATTGCCATGTCTTTCACCTAGTTGGCACCGTTATGCGTATGCTCTGTGAGGATGAGATAAATGCACGAAGGGTATTGCCGTGCCATTTAATTTGATATCTTGAGTTCATTTCTCTCACTATGAAAGCTGGATTTACTACCGTAGTTTGATGGTTATTGCTTTAAGGAAATAGTGGTTGGTGATGTTGAGAAATATTAACCATAATTTCTTCTAGTAATCATTTATTGCTTCGCATATTTAATCTTGTACTATCTTCTGTTATGTTACTAGTATTGTTTCTATTATAATTTCACTACACAAGTTATATTAGTGAGTATTTAATTAAAAAGCCTCGTCACCACTTCACCGAAATTAGTCAAGATACTTACTAGGTACATGAGGTCAGTTGTACTCATACTATACTTCTGCACCTTGCGTGTAGATCTTGATACTAATGTTGATGTGTATGGCGGGAGCTGGCATTGAAGAGGTACCTGTGTTCCGGTTACAACTGTCTCTTGTTCTTAATTGGCAGCTTTAGATTTGTAAATCTGTTTATGTATGTTCTGAGCAGATGATGTAATTACTTCGTACCAGCTTTGTAAACTCTAAGTCGTAGAAGGTAATGATTTGTACTACCAATCCTTGGATTGTTGTATAAAACTTCAGTTATTTCATCATTTATTTCTCATTAACCTCAGTTGGATTGTGTTATTGTTAATTGGTTTACCCAGCAGGTTGGGTTATGTGCCATCACGACTAGTTCGATTTTGGGTCTTGACAATAATGCATATACGTGGCTTGCTAAGATTCAAATGTCAACTGTCCAACTTTGAAACAATCGATGCGCATTTCATTCTAAATGCATGTACTCATGTAGAGTTACAGGTGAATCCCCTCTTAGATCTTTGCCCAATTGGATGAATCTCATCTTCGTGCTGCTTGTATGGACCAAAGGAGTTGAATCTCTTTGTTTCCCAAGTTAGAGACTGCAACATTTCCTGCTAGTTCTGTGTCACGTTGACTGAAAAACAAAAGGAGTATTTCAGAAAAGAAAAATAACGAAATCAAGAAAAAGAAAATTTCCTTATTCAATTTATTTGTCTATTTATTTCTAGCTTTGAATTTTGAAGGAAAAAAAAGTTGCCTTAGAAATAAGGAGTCAATTTCTAAAGAATATTATTATGTGTCCTCCCAATGATACATAATAGTAAACGATAAATTACACTCATCTTGTAGTTAGTAAAGGTAAGAAACTAAATCTGGGATTATAACAGAAAGAAAGAAAGAAAGAAGAAATGAATTAAGTTGTTGGTTGTTATTGATATGATTCCTCCCTCCTCCCTATATATATTTTATTTTAATAAGTGAAGTGGTAGATGTTGGGTTTTTTTATGTATTTAATGCATTTAACACATAAAAGAGGGTGAATAGAAAATGGAGGGAAATAAAAATTTTGAGTGAAATTTTAAGTTTTCCCCCTTGACAAAGGGAATATCGGAAGAGGAAGAGGTATTTTATGGGTATATAAGCAATTACTCTTCTTCTAGCTCTTAAAGAGTTGAGAAGAAGGCAAGCCTCGCGCCGTCGTCGTCATCGTCGCTCGGCTTCAGATTCGAATTCGGTCAAATGATCAATTGATTGATTAATTTTTTGGACCAAATTTATTTGTTAATAGTAAAATATTAACAGAAATGTTATTAAATATTTTTTTAATAACAGAATATTAATATTAAAATAAATTTTAATATTAAATCCTCCAATCCGTTTTTCTGTTTTGGTAACAGAAAATTAACTACCCTCTTCAATTTTCCCTCTTTATTGTTGAGTAAATAATCATTTATGTAATGACATTTATGATGTGACCGTTTTGCATAAACAACCATTCTGAAGAGTTGCGCCTCTTCAGATTTCAGCCCAACTTTGGCTATAAATACAAGGCTATTCTGCTCAGAATTTCAATACGATTTTCTGAGTTTCTCCTCCTTCTTCTGCATACTTTTAGCATCAAACAAAGCAACAGTAAGTGTGATTTGCTACTGAACTTTGTGTTCGCTGAAACACTAGGGTTTGAAGTACCACTACACCAGTGTGTAATTCATTCTATCATGGGAGAAAATAATCCATAACCTTAGGTATTAGGAGGAGATTATAATCCTTAAGGAAACACTGTGAATTCAATGGGCTCGAATTGGTTTTCTGTTATTTCGTTGCTCATTTCTGTTTATGTTCATTTATATTTCCAAAATTATTTTACAAATACAGTTTACTAACAAGTTTAAGGAATTTATATATTTTCTGTATTTGTACTTACTGTTTCTGGAGAGTAAAACCTTTGTGGTTTTGTACTCTATTGCAGATTAAAATCTACGTGATTTTAACGTTTGTGTCATTCTTTTACAGAAATGACTAATAATAATGTGAACCAAGCTGTTCCAATGCCTCAACAAGCCGAACAAGACCGGCAGCATTGACACCGGCGGAGAAACCTGGAAAATTTTTCGGGATTGATTTCAAGCACTGGCAACAAAAGATGTTCTTCTACTTGACTACTCTAAGTCTCCAGAAGTTCATCAAGGAAGATGTTTCTGTGCTGGCCGATGAAACTTCAGAAACTGAACGCATTCTCGTGATTGAGGCGTGGAAGCATTCAGATTTTTTGTACAAGAATTATATTCTAAGTGGGCTGGAGGATGCTTTGTATAACGTCTACAATGGCGTAGAAGCGTCAAAAGAACTGTGGACTCCGCTTGAAAAGAAATACAAAACCGATGATGTCGGGTTAAAGAAGTTCGTTGCTGTAAAATTTTTGGACTACAAAATGGTAGGTAGCAAGTCTGTTATTACCCAAGTCCAGGAATTGCAAGTGATTATTCACGATCTCCTTGCTGAAGGTATAAATCAAATTAATGTTGATGTTGAAAATAGTAATCTTAGTATTTTTACTAACAGAAATTTCATTGAAGGTCTTGTCATCAATGAAGCATTCCAAGTAGTAGCAATGATTGAGAAGTTTCCTCATTTGTAGAAGGACTTCAAAAACTACTTGAAACACAAACGCAAGGAGATGTCCCTTGAAGATCTCATTGTTCAGTTGAGAATACAAGAGGACAACAAAGCTGCTGAAAAGAGAGGCCACGAAAGTTCAACAATCATGGGAGCAAATATTGTTGAAGAGAACAAAAAGAGGAAGAAGGCTTCTGGACCGAAATACAACCCAAGCAAGAAGCGGTTCAGTGGAAACTGCTACAACTGTGGAAAAACTGGACATAAATCTACGGAGTGTCGTGCTCCGAAGAAAGACAATAAGAAGGGTCAAGCAAACATGATTGAAAAACATGATGATGTTGATGACTTGTGTGTCATGCTTTCCGAGTGCAATTTGGTGGGTAATCCTGAAGAGTGGTGGATTGATTCTGGAGCCACTCGCCATGTGTTGTGCTATTAGAGAAGCTTTTTCTACTTATGCTCATGTTGGATCCGATGAGACGATTTCTATGGAAAATGCTGCAAAGGCCAAGATTGAAGGATGTGGGAAGATATTTCTCAAAATGACTTCCGGCAAAGTGGTGACTTTGAACAACGTCCTTCATGTTCCCGAGATTAGGAAGAATTTAGTCTCTACTGGACTTCTTGTTAAGAATGATTTTAAATGTGTTTTTGTTTCCGATAAGATTGTAATAAGTAAGAATGAAATGTTTGTAGGAAAAGGTTACATCACTGAGGGCCTTTTCAAGCTGAATGTAATGGTTGTTGAAAATAATAATAAAATTTCAGCTTTGTCTTACTTACTTGAGTCAAATAAATTATGGCATATACGTTTGGGTCTTGTTAATTATAAAACCTTGCGGAAAATGATTAATTTGGAAGTATTGCCTAAGTTTGAATGTGATAAATCAAAATGTCAAGTATGTGTGGAATCTAAGTTTGTTAAACATCCTTATAAGTTAGTTGAAAGGCATTCAAATCCGTTAGACTTAATTCACACAAATATTTGTGACATGAAGTCAATACCATCTCGCGGTGGAAAGAAGTATTTCATAACTTTTATTGACGATAGTACACAATATTGCTATGTTTACTTACTTAATAGTAAAGATGAAGCAATAAATTCAAGCAATACAAAAATGAAGTTGAAACACAACTTAACAAGAAAATCAAAATGATAAGAAGTGATAGGGGTGGTGAATATGAATCTCTTTTTGAACAAATATGTTTAGAATATGGAATTATTCATAAAAAAACGGCCCCTTACACGCCCTAATCCAATGGAATTGCAGAAAGAAAGAATCGTTCATTAAAGGAGATGATGAACGCATTATTGATAAGTTCTGGCTTGCCACAGAACTTGTGGGGGGAAGCCGTTCTTATGGCTAGCCGAATACTAAATCGAGTACCCCATAGCAAAATACAATCCATTCCATATGAAAAATGGAAACGAAGGAAGACCAACTTGAATTATTTTAAAGTGTAGGGGTGTTTGGCAAAAGTGCAAGTTCCTAAACCCAAAAGGGTAAAAATAGGACCGAAAACTGTTGATTGTGTTTTCATAGTATATGCAACTAATAGTAAAGCATATCGATTTCTTGTTCATAAATCAAAAAATCCCGGCATTCATAATAATACGGTTATAGAATCAGATAATGTTGAGTTCTTTGAAAATATATATCCGTATAAAAAGGAATTTCAGTCGATTGGTGAAGGATCTAAATGACCTCGGGAAGTAACAAAATAAAGTACACTTAACCAGGAGGATCCAAGACGTAGTAAACTTCAAAGAACGTCTACTTCATTTGGACCAGATTTTGTGACTTTCTTATTGGAAAATGAGCCTCAAAATTTAAAGAAGCTATGTTTTCTTCGGAATTATTATTATGGAAAGAGGCAGTCAATAGTGAAATAGAATCCATATTGAACAACCATACATGGTAATTGGTTGATCTTCCTTCTGGAAATAAACTGTTGGGTTCTAAATGGATCTTTAAGAAGAAAATGAAAGATGACGGCACTATTGACAAATATAAGGCAAGACTTGTGGTCAAAGGGTATAAACAACGAGAAGTCTTGAATATTTTGATACATACTCTCCAGTTACAAGAATTACGTCCATACGAATGTTAGCAGTGTTGGCTGGAGTTTATGGTCTTGAAATTCATCAAATGGATGTTAAGACGGCCTTCTTAAATGGAGAGTTGGAGGAAGAAATCTACATGGAATAACCTGAAGGGTTTATGGTTCTAGGTAAATAAAAGAAGGTCTGTAGACTTGTTAAGTCCCTTTATGGATTAAAACAAGCACCCAAACAATGGCATGCGAAATTTAACCAAACAATGTTGTCAAATGGGTTTAAGATAAATGAATGTGATAAATGTGTATACATTAAAAATGTTCCAAATCACATAGTCATTGTTTGCTTATATGTGAATGATATGCTCATAATGAGTAATGACATTGCCAACATAAATGCTACTAAGCGTATGCTAACTAGCATGTTTGATATGAAAGACTTGGGAGTTGCTGATTTAATTCTGGGGATTAAGATCCATAAGACTCCTCAAGGTCTGGCATTGTCACAATCTCATTATATTAAGACAGTGCTTGAAAGGTTCAAGCACTTAGGGTTTAAAGTTGCAAAGACTCCAATTGATATGAATCTTGCATTAGCAAAGAACAAAGGCCAAAACATATCACAATTGGATTATGCTCGTGT